>NC_052392.1:24471808-24516808 GCF_009389715.1 Phoenix dactylifera | reverse complement strand
ATGTATGTATACATATATATATATATACGTATATATGTATGTATACATATATATATATACGTATATATGTATGTATACATATATATATATACGTATATATGTATGTATACATATATATATATATATATATGTATGTATACATATATATATATATATGTATATACATATATATATACATATAATATATATATATATGTATACATATATATATATATATATATGTATACATATATATATATATATATATATGTATACATATATATATATATATATATATGTATACATATATATATATATATATATATATATATGTATACATATATATATATATATATATATATATATATATATATATATATATATATATATGTATGTATGTATATATGTATATATGTATGTATAACTCATGACGGCTATAGTTGAATGTGAACCAATGGTCCTTCTGCTAGTATGCCCCAAATATGCTTATTCATGCTGCTACTTGTATCATAACACAAAAGGTTCTACCTGCAATCGCCATTACATTTGCCGGCTGCACAATGAGGTCTTTATTATTCCGAAAGTGGAGCTTCATGCTCGCGTATGGGATAGCACAATTTGTTGGGGGGAATAAAGTTTCCCCCCAAATGACATAAATGCCCCAGAGAAGCCGTACAACCTCCGACCCCGGACAGCAGAAGTCGGCGTCCGACCTCGGAACGCTCGGCCACGAGACGACCGACCCCGAGACCTCTGACCTAAGAGAAACCCCGATGTCCGAGGACCGTACTCTAACATCCCTCCGGCATTTATTGCGCATGGCCGCTGTAATCTTCCGGCACACTCAACAATAAATGCGGATCTCCGGCTTACTCCACCATTAATGCGGATCTCCGGCTTACTCCATAATAAATGCGCGTGGCTCCTGACATCTACGGATCCCCAGCTCTCCACGGCAAATCGACCCAGCAGGGTCTAGTCGACTATGATAAGTCTCTGATCTCGGCCATACCGCCAACATCAGTGCAATGATTCGCCTGACCGAGCACCGACCTGAACAACATGCCGAGCCATACTACGGCCTCTCCCTGTTACATCACAGGTAAACCGACCCCCGCATATAAAAGGGAGCCTTGGCCTCTCAAGAGAAAAGGAACATTGGTACCCCCAAAAATTCACTGTTTATCTTCCTTCTCCATACTATTTGCCCCCCTCACTGACTTGACCGTCGGAGGGCCGGCGCCGGAAAACCCGGCCACCGGTTCGTGTGCAGGCACCCAGACAGAGGACGCCGCTCGCCGACGGACCACCGCCCCGCCGTGAGGACTCACATCCGCTCCCTCTCTTCGACCGAAGATTGCCCCCGGTCCAATTTCCAGCAACAGTTGGCGCTAGAGGAAGGGTCCGAGTAGCACTCATGAAGTTGAGAAGTAAAGGAGCCTCTAACATCTCCCGGCGTCCCCCGCAAAGTCCTGGACACTCCGTCCAGAATTCTCCAACTCCAGCTGATCCAGTTCCTCAGGTCCAGCCGGAACAGTTTAACGCCCTGGAGCAGCAAGTCCAGGCCCTGGCCGCCGTCGTTCAAGGTCTACGGCGCGAGGAGGTTTTACCCTCACTTCCCCCGCAGGCCCAGGCCCCGCCGGAGTGTCTCCCCAACGGCCCGGTTCTCCCCAGCCAAAATTTGCATGGCTCCTCCAGAGCCAACAATGGAGAACGAGCTTCTCCCCAGAGAGAGTCACCGGGAGAAGGTTTCGACCGGAGACCCCAACTCTCTGAGGCGGAGTCAGCCCCGGACCGCCGTGGGCTGGCGCAAACCACAGCGACAATCCCACGGGTGGGGGAGCTTGACCGAAAAGTTGAGCATCTGGAGCGCCAGATCGCGGCACTCCACAGCAAGAAGGCAAGACAGGAAGGGGACTTTGAGTTCACTACCAAGTCCCCCTTCTCCCGCCAGATCGAGGACGAGCCGGTTCCCGCGAGGTTCAAAATGCCTCAGGTGGAGCCCTACAGCGGAATCACCGACCCCCCTGACCACCTGGAGAGTTATCGGGCCCTCATGGCCCTACAAGGGTCCTCGGAGGCCATACTCTGCAAGGCCTTCCCAGCAACCCTCCGAGGGACCGCCCGGCTTTGGTTTTCTGGACTGAAGCCGAACACGGTGTCCTCTTTTGAGCAGCTCGGCAGGCAGTTCGCCACCAACTTTGCTGCTAGCCGGCGCCAGCGACGGACATCAGACTCCCTCCTGGACATCAAGCAGAAGGAGGGGGAGTCCCTCAAAGAGTACCTGGACCGCTTTACCGCCGCCACATGGGAGGTTCGCGAGCTAGACCAGTCGATAGCCATGTCGGCTTTGAAGACTGGGGTTCGCTCTTACCGATTCCTCTTCTCCATCGAGAAGAGCTTCCCGGCCGACTTCACCGAAATGCTGGCCCGAGCCCGGAAGTACGCCAAGGCCGAGGAGGCAGTCGCCTCCAGGCGGGGAGCAATTGAGCCCGCCTCGAAGAAACAGAAGAAACGCCGCGAGGAACGCGGCCGACAAAGGAGCCGGTCGCCCCGCAGAGAGAAAAATCTCCCCAGACTGAGGAGTCCGCCCCGTCAGCAGGGGCGACCTCAGCAGAGGACACCTCCTCGTCCGAGGTCTCCACCACGGCCCCGGATGTACCAGGCGAGGTACGAGAACTATACACCCGTTAATGCTCCCCGGGCCGAGATCCTGATGGAAATTGAGGGTCGGGACTTCTTCCGACCCCCGCCTCCTATGCGAGACACGGGATTTCCCCGAAATACCAGGAAGTATTGCCGCTTCCACCGAGACCGTGGGCACGACACGGAGGACTGCTTCCAACTCCGGGACGAGATAGAAGCGCTCATCCGACGGGGAGTACTCAACCGGTTCGTGAGGAATCGACCTGAGGAAAGAAGGCCGGCGGAGAATGTCGCACCAACCGAAAATCCAGGCGACAACAGGCCCATCGCCGGCACCATCAACATGATCGGGCGGGCCTCGGCAGGAACGGCCGCCCAGGGAACACCCCCGAAGCGCCCACGTACCGATGAAGTCATCTCGTTCTCGGACGAGGACTTAGAAGGGGTCGAGACCCCTCACGATGACGCTGTGGTCATCTCAATGATTGTAAATAGGTTTGATGTAAAGCGTGTCCTAGTTGACAATGGAAGTTCAGCCAACATTTTGTACTACCATGCCTACCAAAAAATGGGGTTGACAGAAGGACATCTCCGGAGAATCAGTGCCCCGCTAGTCGGGTTTACCGGAGATGCGGTCTCGGTTGAAGGTGAGGCTAGCTTCCTTGTCACAGTTGGCCTCGCCCCCCGGGAGAGCACTGTGAGGATGGACTTCCTGGTGGTCCGTCTGCCCTCGGTCTACAACGTCATCCTTGGGCGCCCAGGGTTAAACACCCTTCGAGCCGTGGTTTCAACTCGCCATTTACTCATGCGGTTCCCCACCGACCAAGGAGTAGGCGAGGTCCGCGGAGACCAACTGGTCGCCAAGCAATGCTACATGGCGGCCCACACAGTGAAACAACCAGCTGAGGCGCCAGACCGCCCGACGCGCCCTTCACTCCCCATAGAAACCCTCGATGCGAGGGACACCCCCTGGAAGAAGCAAGTAGAGCCCGGTGAGCTCCTTATTCAAATCCCACTACGAGAAAATTTTTCCGAGCTAACTGTGCAGGTCGGCTCCGGCCTCGGCGCCCATGAGAGGGATCGCCTCGTCAGCTTCCTGCGGGATAATGCCGACGTCTTCGCCTGGTCGCCCGCGGACGTGCCAGGAATTGACCCTGAGGTCATGGTCCACCGACTTCAGGTGAAACCAACCAGCAAGATTCAGCTGAGGGAGGAAGCAGGGGGGAAAGACGACGAAAATAAGAGGCAGCCAAGCAAGACCTTTAGGGCAGACTCGTGGGATTTATATGGACCCCCCTGACGGCCTAGATCGACGGGGTCGGTTCTCATCCCCCCGACTGAGTTGCGCCACGTGTTGACCTCGGAAGCCGAGGCACCGTATTCACTCCGGTTTAATAAATCGGATACGAAATCGAAGCGTTGTCCCATCGGATCTCGGGGCCTCATCATGGGTCCACAGAATCAAATCGTCCTGAGGAACGAGCGGACGTAACCCCCGCTCCCCTCGTTTAATAAGATCTGGGACACGTGGAGCCCCGATGAGGCCTCCACTTCTTCGGAATTGTGATCCAGTAACATGAAATCGAAAGCGTCCGACCTCGGGTCGCGCCAAACCCCGTAACGGCACACTCATTAATGAGCCAGAAGCGTCGATTACGGAATCGAGACATCGCCTCGACGAGCTCGAGGTCCCCCCTCATTAATCCGCCGTAAAATGATCCTGGCGATTCAAGAAGCATGATGATACGAGCCCCATCATTAGCTCACCGAATAAAGCAGCCTCGAGACGAGGGCGCATATCTCACCATGAAGACTCCGGAAAGCACAAGGGGGCGGGCGAGACCTTCCCCCCAACCTTAGTGACAGATTTTACTTCCCACGTCCGAGCCCCACAAGCCGCTCGAACTCGGAAGTCGGGGGATAGTGTTGGGGGGAATAAAGTTTCCCCCCAAATGACATAAATGCCCCAGAGAAGCCGTACAACCTCCGACCCCGGACAGCAGAAGTCGGCGTCCGACCTCGGAACGCTCGGCCACGAGACGACCGACCCCGAGACCTCCGACCTAAGAGAAACCCCGATGTCCGAGGACCGTACTCTAACATCCCTCCGGCATTTATTGCGCATGGCCGCTGTAATCTTCCGGCACACTCAACAATAAATGCGGATCTCCGGCTTACTCCACCATTAATGCGGATCTCCGGCTTACTCCATAATAAATGCGCGTGGCTCCTGACATCTACGGATCCCCAGCTCTCCACGGCAAATCGACCCAGCAGGGTCTAGTCGACTATGATAAGTCTCTGATCTCGGCCATACCGCCAACATCAGTGCAATGATTCGCCTGACCGAGCACCGACCTGAACAACATGCCGAGCCATACTACGGCCTCTCCCTGTTACATCACAGGTAAACCGACCCCCGCATATAAAAGGGAGCCTTGGCCTCTCAAGAGAAAAGGAACATTGGTACCCCCAAAAATTCACTGTTTATCTTCCTTCTCCATACTATTTGCCCCCCTCACTGACTTGACCGTCGGAGGGCCGGCGCCGGAAAACCCGGCCACCGGTTCGTGTGCAGGCACCCAGACAGAGGACGCCGCTCGCCGACGGACCACCGCCCCGCCGTGAGGACTCACATCCGCTCCCTCTCTTCGACCGAAGATTGCCCCCGGGTCCAATTTCCAGCAACACAATTCAAAGCCAGCATTGCTTATCTAGTTGAATTGGGCAAGTGAAACTACGTGAAGTAAACTTTGAAAGCTTTCATAACCCGCTGATATGGGTTGCTGCTCATAAAAAAGGTACACGTTGATTCCTCCCACCCTTCGTGCCACAAACGCGTCCGCCAGAAAACCAATACGGCGATCGCCAACGCTCACATCCACGAGGGGGAGGAAGTACAGTTTTGAGCCAGGGTATGAGACAAAGGGGATGGTATTCATGCCAGGCCCTTGAAGGTTTGCATCATGGCCAAATCTTAAATGACCTGGGTGTGCCGATGAGAATTTTAAGCATATGGTATTAATATAAGACTGTCGATGGGGACATCTCGATGACAGCCTCCATCTACTTTTATCAACTGCAACTTGGTCCTTAGCCATTAGGGCCTTAGTTGACCGGATACGGAAACTCTTTGAGCTAAGAGGTCCAAAGCAAATAGCGTGGACTGGTCACAGCTAGTTTAATCTTCTAAGGTTGAGAAAGATGTCTTGGTCCAATTTGAAGAGCATAGAAACTCAGATTCTCCATGAAGAACCCATCTCCAGAAATCCATTCTTCGAAGAAACATTGGTAGTTCATCAAGAAAGCATTCAGCCATCAAACTCCCTAGCAATTCCATATCATCCCCTAATTTTGTTGTATGCAAGGGGATTCAAACTACACTATAGCTAATGTTGGAAATATCACCTCAAAAGAACTCAAATAATCTACAAATAATTTAATTTCACTGAAACAACCGGTTCCGATGCGTACCTCTTTGATGTTATTTTCTTTCGATTCAAAATAAAATAAATAATACCTGTAGATCGGTCCGAGACGTGTAGTCACTGTCTTTGAAAGAGATTCGTCTCCTTATGTGCACCGGATTCTAGCGATCCCTCTCCAAAATACAATGGACCGTTGAATTTGTAGACGTGCACAATACTACAAATTCTTTTAAACTCGACAGGAACTTTTTTGTATGCTCGTACATAATAGATTCAGAGCTAAAGGATAGAGAAAGATTGGCGAAGAGAAAACCAACAGCAAGACAACCTCTCTTCTGTTCTCCCCTCGCCGTGCAGCCAAAAAAAAACCAGCAGGAAAGAAAAAAAATAATAATAATAAACCAAGAAAGAAAGGAAGAGACGACGGATATGAAGAATGGAATTAAATGAGAGTGAGAGGACTCTCCTCTCTCTCTCTCTCACCTATAGTAACGTTGGAGCCCAACGTCTCCATTGTATTCAAGATGGGTTTTAAATGAGTTGTCCCGTTGAGTTCTTCGACGGGCAACTCTTCAAGGATGGGTTTAAATGAGGGAGAAACAGTTTCATAACCACTTTAAATTTCAAAACCCTCTTACATTTCCCACCATTTTGAAATTTTGAAAATTTTGAGATAATTTTTTTAAAAAAAATTCAAAATACGAGCAATCAGTACACTTAGCTTTCGATGAAAGGTGTCTTTCGGATTTGAACCTTTATCTAGTTGGTATTTCGCCATCCACACCGGTCCGAAGTGAACAAAGTCTTGAACTTGGACTTTATATATATATTTTGAGAATACCGAACCATTAAGAGTTGACCCTGCATGTGAGTTTCATCGGGGTAGCGCATTATGGCTGTGCATATATATCTTGTTTTGTAAGTGTCTCTTAGAGAACAAGCTTTAATTCTCTATTTGACTGCGGCCCCACAGTTCCTCTCACATCGGTGATATCTCCAAGGAAATATTGCATCTCTATACCCGGCTATAATAGCCTTGATATCATTAGGCATTATGCCATCCTCTTGTCTAGTACAGTTGAGATGGGGATGGGTAGTGAACCGAGTTCACTTTAAATTTGGTGCTCCTACCAGCCACTCAGTCAGCTTCTTTGTCCCATTGAACCTACATCTTGGGATCTCCAGTCAATAAAGATGGGCATCGGGTCGTGCCGGGCCCGGCCCGGCCTGTTACTAAACGGGCTGTGCCTGGCACGGCCCCCTTAACCTAAAGGCTAAGCCCGACATGGCCCTAGGCCCGTGGGGTGGCGGGCCGTGCCCGGCACGGGCCGTCTGTCCAAAAAAAAATAGCTGTTATGGGTGGCCCATAACGGCTATTTTTTGGCCCATAACGGCTATTTGTGGCTCTTTACCCATTTTGCCCCTCCCAACAGCCATAAAATGGCTAATTTGAGGGGTATTTTGGGAAAAAAAATGGAGTCCTATAAATACCCCTTTCCTTCCTCATTCTCACCACACCAAACCAACTCTTCTCTCCTTCTCTACTACTACTATTTCTCTCTTCTAGCAATATTTAGCAAGTGCTCTAGGCTTCTAGCAATTTAATTTTTAGTTTGCATTTAGCAAGTGTTCAAGTACTATACAAGAGGAGGTTCTTATAGAGACGTTAGAAGTACAAAAGAAAGAGAAGGTCACTCCTTGTTGAGAGCACAAGAGGAAGCTCACAAATCTCGGCTCTACCTCTGGTCCTCTACTCAATTCCTCCTTGTGGGCCCTGCCGGGCTCGATTCAGGCCCTTATGGGCCGTTCCGGGCTGGCCCTCGGGCCGTGCTGTGCTTGGCCAACGAATCGTGCCAGCCCGGCCCTTATGGGCCGTGCCGGGCTCGGCCCGCGGGTCAGAAATCCTTAACCCAGCCTGGCCCCCTTTTATAAGCCGTGCCTAGCACAGCCCGTTACTGTAGCAAGCGGGCCATGCCGGCACGGCCCGCTTCGTGTCGGGCTGTGCCGGACCATGGGCGGCCCGGCCCAATACCCACCTCTACCAGTTAGATAGGTTGGGTTGCCGCTGATGGTGACTTAAAAATAGGCTTTAAACCCATCCCCCTTGAAGCATATTGAACTTGTCCTCTCGACAAGCCCTTGGTCAGATGATCTGCCAAGTTCTCTACCGATTTATTATAACTTAAAGTTATAACTCCAGTAGAGGTGAGCTTCCTTAAAATTTTATATCGAAGCTCGATGTGTCTAGACGACTTTGAATTGTGATTTTTACTTTTCACTTTTGCTATAGTCGCCTGATTATCACAATTAATTAGAATAGCAGGAATAGGCTTATCCATCATGGGAATATTTGATAACAGACCCTTAAGCCAATCTACTTCTCCACCAGCTAACTCTAAGGCTACCATCTCAGCCTCTATGGTGGATCTTGTAATCAGGGTCTGCTTGGAAGATTTTCAAGCGACTGCACCACCACCTAGTGTAAAAACAAATCCAATAGTAGCCTTAGTGTCTTCGAAATCAGAGATCCAGTTAGCATCACTATACCCTTCTAGCATAGTGGAAAAACCAGAATAATATATCCCATAGTTAATAGTAGCCTTCAAATATTTAAGAAGTCTTTCAATTGCATCCCAATGTGTCTTATCGGGGTTATTAGTGTATTTACTTAGTCTTCCCACAGCGTAGGAGATATCTGGTCGAGTACAGTTATACCAAATACATAAGACTTCCAATTAATTGAGAATACTTTAATTGAGAAACACTGTCCCCACCATTTTTTCTTTAATTTTATGCTAGGATCATATGGGGTGCTAACTGGCTTGCAATTTTCGTACCCAAATTTCTTAACACTTTTTCAACATAGTGAGATTGATTCAGAACAATCTCATTTTGTGTCCTTATGATTCTGATTTCTAAGATTACTTTAGCTAACCCTAGATCTTTCATCTCAAAATTGTCGCTTAAGTATTTCTTCACTTTTAACATTTGTGACTTCGATGAATGTGTATATTGGAAAATATTTGATAGGTCTGTTATTATCCTATGTTTAAACATAGATGATATTTTAATTTTCTCTTTGAAAGAGATTCGCCTCCTTATGTGCACCAGATTCTAGCAATCCCTCTCCAAGATACAACGGACCGTTGAATTTGTAGACGTGCACAATACTACAAATTCTCTTGAACTCGGCAAGGACTTTTCTGTATGCTCGTACACAATAGATTCAAAGCCAAAGGACGGAAAAAAATCGGTGAAGAGAAGACCAACAGCAAGACAACCTCTCTTCTATTCTGCCCTCGCCGTTCAGCAGAAAAAACCAGCAAGAAAGAAAAAAATAATTAAAAAAAAACCAAGAAAGAAAGGAAGAGACAATGGATATGAAGAAGGGAATTATATGAGAGTGAGAGGACTCTCCTCCCTCTCTCACCTGGAGTAACGTTGGAGCCCAACGCCTCCATTGTATTCAAGATGGGTTTTAAATGAGGGAGAAACGGTTTCATAACCATTTTAAATTTCAAAACCCTCTTACCGCTAATTCTTAGGTATGGCAGCTTTTCAGCATCCATTACAGTTACCACGGACAAGCACAGATTCACCAATATTGATGGATTAATCTATACCTTCTCCTTATAAGAAATGTGTTGCGGATGTAATCTTTCTCACCAATTTAGATTTCTATCAAATCCTAGCACTACACCCTTACCGCAACCCACCTCTACAACCCTTATCAATTGAATTGGTACGATGATAGCAAAATTCATTGAAAGTCAAGGCTAATCAAATCACCTTCTTTTCGATTATCCTCTTTCCGGTTACTTAAATATTGGTATCACTCCCATGATTTACCCCTCTGTTGCAAGAACTTGCGAACAAGGTTTCTGGCACACCCATTGCTAGGTGGCGAGAAAAGCTAAGACAATAGCCATAAAAAAATACAACTATCTTTCTTTAAGGGGAAAAAAACTTCTCACTTGATTCTATTTGATTTTAGAAAAAAATTATCTCAAAATGTGGAAAGGAGCTTGTAAAGGTAATTGTACTACTAAAGCTTTATAAATGACTTAGAGCGAAGTCACAATTTTATAGAATGCACCAACTAATAAAATAACAAGTTCAATAATCCTCTCTCAAAATATAGAAAGGAGCTCGTAAAGATAATGGTACTACTAAAGCCCCATAAATGACTTAGAGCAAAGTCACAATTTTAATAGCATGCACCAACTAATAAAATAACAAACTAAATTATCCTCACCCAACCGAAAAATAGAAGATCTTAGGAAAAAGTAATTTCCAGTTAATTACATAAGCAATCTAATGAAAAAAAACATATATTACACATCATCATGACTACATGAGCATTTAAAGACACCACATTTTGAGTATATTGAATGGATCCTAATAGAATAGGGCAAGCACTTATGCACATAATACACGGCAGACAGGTCTTTATGAGCAAAGTACATTATAACTAGAAAGAGAAAATTTTAATAAAATATCTGCGAGAATTTTAATCTTGTGAGCTTGTTCTCGACTCCCTAAAATGATTTTCCTGCAAGATGAAGCAACCTTTATTCATCCAAGGTCAATAAAACAATTGAATAGATTAATGAGCTAGATGCATAATTTTCTAAATATTCCATACCTCCATAATCCAAGATATATGTTAAAAAGAGTATGATAAATTAAGAAAAGTTAGGAAGAAAATGAGTTATACAAAATTTTTAAATCAATAAAATCAAATTATGAAGTGAAGATTATATGAAATATCTAATAAAGCCTATTTTTGAGTGAAAAAACTGAATGGAAGTAAAAATCAAAATGAAGTTTTACTTGGAGGGAATTGTAAGTGCATATCATAATTTAGATTTTGAGAAATACATAAAAAGGAAAGTATCATACCAAAAAAAAGGCACATATTTTTAAGAGCAAAAAATATAGGACAATAGCATAGAGATGAAGAGAGAGAGAATGGTTAGCTTTGGAGCAGTGAAAAGAAAATATATAGACCAAGAAAAGAAAAATGACGCTTGTAAATTAAAGACAAAAATAATTAGAAAATATTTGTTAAAAATTATAGTGACGAAAGTCGTTAAATAGAAGTGTGTATCAGGTTATAAGTTGAATCAAAATCCTTGTGAAAATGGCAGAAATTCTTTGAATTTTGATTTTAGGGAAAAACATGTTAATGAGATTTTAAAAATTAAGAAAAAAAAATCATGCTATAGGAAATTAGCCCTCTTATTTTCAAGAACAGCCATTAATTAAAATATCTGATGGTAAAATATGCAGATACGAGCCTCATGCAATACTAAAGACATAAGCACATGTGAAAAATACAAGAGACGTTGGGTAGAAGAAACTGAGCACAAACTAGAAATATCGAATTAATTTTTTTTATTGGGAAAATGGGTTAAGATCAGGGCATGAGGAATGATTAATAAACTAGAGATGCAGTAATTAGATACAAAATGGAAGGGACTCTTACTTGGTGGTCCTAGATAAGTGTGGCAGAGGGATGGATCATGAAAGGCTTTCATATATTGTTTCGTCGCCTCTCTTAAAAATATAATAGGCACTAGGGATGCGCTGAATCTTGTTCTTGTCGTCGCTTTCTTCGAACCTCCCTCTGAATTCTGGATGCAGATCCTTCAAGTACAGTTCCTGGAGGGATGTGAGATATTCGATGCCTCGTGGAACATCCTTTAACGCAGGTAGGCCAACCAGGTCTAGGTACTCCAGCCTTGCCATGGCGCCATCCTCAATCTCAACCTGATTAAGTTGCGGCATATCGTATAACAAGAGTCGCTTCAAGTTAGGGAACCATCCTGCACGAAACCACAATCGCTGCCCGTCATATGCCCTGTGCAGTTTGAGCCATACAAGGTCGCGCAACTGAGAGAGGGATTGAATTGGATCCTCTACCAACCCACTCCAACCCAGATGTAATCTCCGAAGGCTAGCTCCAAGGGCACGAAATAAAGGCAACTGCATCGTCCCTTCTGCTAGCCGCCCATCCAGCTCAAGCTTTAGAAGATGCTGAGGTGGATGATCCCAGCCTCCCAACTGGAGAATCTCATTCTCGTTGCTTGCAGTAAGGGACAAGTAGTATAGGTGATGCAACCTTGATAACGAAGCACAAAGGTCTTTGCAATGGATGCCGCTCACTTTCCATATCCGAACGCTTCTTAGTTGGGTCAAGTTGCCTAGCCGTCTCACAAATTCCATGTTTGCGTCCACTGCTTGGAGAGTTTGCAGGTCTTTCAAATTCCACAACCCTTTCGGAGCTTGCACACCTCTCCGATCATTTAGAGTATTATAATTTGGATCGAGAATCTTCTCGGCAAACAAGTGACGCAACTTCTTGAGATTTCTTGTCGTGCTTGGCAGTTTTTCTATTTCACTTTTCATGAGGTCGAGCGTCTGCAGGTTACGAAGCCTTCCCAAGGATTTTGGTAGCACCTTCACCTTTGTGTCCCTCAGACCCAAAAAGTGGAGATTGAATAAGTCCCCGATTTCATCTGGTACTCTCTCAATCGAGATGCCTTGCAGATCTAAGACGGTCAAATATCTAGAGCTGGAACACAGCGAAGAGAAGGATGATGATGATGAGGACATTGAAGGGTCAAACACCACGAAAGTGCGAAGTCTTGGCAACTCCATACTCGATTGGATTTCGTTACTGTATCCGTGCACTGACAGGCGGCGTGTTTCATCACCCGTCTTCCCCACCATCTGAAGATCATCAAGGACAGCACTAAAATTTTCCTTCTTAGACAATGATACAGCCAACTCTCGTACAAGATCGTGCATCCGACAGTGTTTTATTCTACCAAATTGATTCCTTTTTACAACTTGAAGCATGCATCGATGGATGAGCTCCTTGAGATAGTCCTCTGCCACTTCCTCCATTGTTCTTGATCCCCTTTCCTCCACAAATCCCTCTGCGACCCATAGCCTCATAAGCCTCTTTCTCTGAAGCACATGATCCTCCGGGAACATGCTGCAATGCAAGAAGCAGTTCTTAAGATATCTCGGCAAATAGTTATAGCTGAGATTCAGAACATGCTTCACATGGTCCAAATTTGGGTTGTTATTCAACTCCCAGCTCAGCTGATCATAAACTTTCTCCCATTCTGACTTGGTTTTCTCTCTCAGGGACAAAAGACTGCCTAAAGAGACAATAGCTAGTGGTAACCCTTGACATTTTGATACAATTTTTTTCCCCAACTCCTCTAGTTCTTGAGGACATTTTCTCACTTCATCTTTCCGGAATGCCCTCCTACAAAATAGATCCCATGCCTTAGTGCTTTCCAAAAGCTTGAGCTCAAGATTCCAAGCATCATGTGCTAGTGAAGCTACCTCAGCAATCCGGGTTGTAATGATTATTCTGCTTCCATTGTTGTCATAAACATTAATGGCATCACGAATAGCATTGAAAGCTTTCAGATCCCATACATCATCCAATATGATCAAAAATCTTTTTTTCTCTAGAAAAAGCCTCACTCTTTCAACTAACCTTCTATGGTCCATTCCTTTGAGGTCAATCGGAACTTTCTCCACATTCAGCTCCTTTATCATTCTTCTTAAAAGTTCATCCACCTCGTAAGTTTGTGAGATGGATATCCATGCATGACATTCAAACTTTTTTCTCTCACTTTTATATACATTGGTGACAAGGGTTGTTTTGCCCAATCCCCCCATGCCCCACACGGATATTATAGACCAAGCCAGATCCTCGTCAGATAGCCATTCAGATATATTTTTTTTGTTTTGGTCAATCCCCACAAGGTCATCTTCATCCATAAAATGAGAAGAGTCTGCTGCATTTCACTAGCATTACGTGAACTACTACCCATTGCTCCCTCTGTTGTCTTCATCCATCGCTCCTTCATTTGTGAAAGGTTAACCAAATTAGTTTCCAATTCTTTCAGCCGAGCAGCAATTTGATGGAAGGCAACCAAATTGGGATCTCTTTACTACTTTTTTAAGATAGCCTCCTAACCCGCTCCCTTGTTGTTGAGCTATGAGATACACATACTCATCCATAATGTCCTTAATACTATATGCCAGTTTCCGTACCTCCTGAACCCAAGCTTCAAAGACTTGATTGTTATCAGTTCGACTATCTATATGACCGAGGAAGGCTTGCATTACCAAAAGTTCACTCTTGATACAGGTCATACTACTTGGTAGTTGAGTCAACAATGAGACTTCATTTGCGAACAGAGAACTAGCTTCTCTCAATGCTGCTCCACCCAAAGCAACACCGATCTTCTGAATTGCTAGAAGTACAGCCGCCTCTGCCATGTCTGGTTCCACTATGAACTATACTTCCTTTGTTGGACAGGCCAGGTGTCCTATCAGACTAGCTCTTTGTCTATCTTATATTCTCTCTCTTGGTGTTTGGTCTATCCAAAAAAAGTTTGATCTTAGTAAGAAATGAGAGTTCATCAAGAGTTCCATACAATAAATAAAATTATTCAACTATGAGATATCACATATATACTGAATAATCTTGCTATCATGTTATTTAGTTCTAAGATCACTATTTCTCCGACCATTTGTAAACTAACCTTGGAAAATGGTACCACCATTCACAACAAGAAGGCTTTCCATTCTTTGAGGTGCATACAAGTATGATGTGTATAAAATAAAAAAAATCTAATTATAAAAAGATCAACAAGGTTTGGCCTATAGAATTTAATATGACGTTCCCACTTCTAAATCACACTAGAGATGTAGAAACAAGACTATAACCTTCCAAGAGTCATTTTTCCCAATTAAAATATAAGATATTATCTTGTTGCAACTATAATAACAAGACTATGTGATAATTTGAAAAATTCATTAATTGTTTAAATTTTACGATTCCCCAAAGTTGTTCAACTAATGTCAAAAGTGGACTTGGGCCAACTTCTAGTCTGACCATAGGCTAGGCTTGAAATAGTTCAGGTTGGGTCAGGATCTAAAAGTAGAACCTGAAAGAATTTCTAGCTAGGCTTCTGTCGATGCTTAGCTCCACCCCGAGGCCCGAGCTTGAGCCGGAACCAAAAATCGAGCATGAAATCAAACACAAAGATACGATTAGAACAAGGCCCGAGACTTGTCCTGGCCCTATATCCAACCAGACCCTGCAGCTCAATTTGGTTGGACCTTTTCTTCAGTGAATCTAATTCATCTGTTTACCAAGCTAAGGCAGTGAGATTGACCACCTATGGATGAGAGAGGAGGGCTAAAACCTTCGATCCCTAAGTCTCTTGTCTCGAATTTCTCTTTGACCCTTGGGCTCTCTACATCTCTCCAGCTCTTCACTTCTCCGTCCACTTCCACTAGCCCCCTCCTCTCATCATTGCTGGTCAACAATCCAAATGCTACAGAACCCCTTTTCCAAGGACAAAGAGAACAACCACATCCAATGTTCCTCATCCCTTCTCTATCGCTATGAGAGAGAGAGAGAGAGAGAGAGATGAAAAAGAGAAGAGACGAATGATGCCCAACTATGGGCACTGTTTTTGGAGAGTTAGGGTTCGACAGCCATAATTTGTTGGACCCATATAGCTTTGAATGGCCTTCCTAGGTCTACTCTCTCCTTTATTTGATCTGCTCTAGCCTCCTGCCTTCTATTGTCCTTTTCCTCTTCGAGCCCACCTATAATATCCTTCCCCTTATTCTCTCATTCAAAATAAAAGAAAAAAGAACCATCTTTTCCCTTTTATTAGTATTCCCGTGGACTTAGTATTTTTCTAGTATTTTAAAGCAAGATATCCTATTTCTTGGGCAATTGTGGTCATAGTATGGTGCATTATTCTTAAAAAATGTAATTTTTACCATTTCTCATTAATTTGGCAGGTCCAAGCAAGCCATGTAGGGGCCAATCGAGCCAAAAATTAGGTCAACCAGGCCATATATCGGGCCTAAGCCTAGCCCTGAGCCCAAAAACATTTCGAGCCGGATTCCAACAGAAATATAGCCCAACCTAGTCAAACCCAATTCTAGCCCTACATTAAATGAATAATTTGTAGGTTCACAATTGTTGTTTCATGAATTAATCATAAAATGCATAGAAAATGGGAATGATTCATGGTTAATTCAAGGAATCCTAAATTGTTCATTAGACAAAAAGAAGGTTTATGGTGCCACGTGAGATTCTAGGTAATGCTTGAGGCAGGCCTAAGGCATATAGGGGAAAGTGATTTGACATGGGAGATATCTTTTAGAAGATATCTTTTATACAAGAAAATAGGGGTGAAACTTTTTCGACTTCCCAACTTTTCTCTGTTGCCTTCATGACTTTTCTTCCAAAACTTTTTATCTTCAAAAACAAAACAAAGAAGATTAGATATCTTCCACTTATTCTCATTCAAATATAGGCCTACAAGTGGATTGATCTATCTCCATTCTGGCACTGATCCGAAACCAATTCATTCCAACCAGCACCAAAATTACTTGGATTAGGTTTGAATTTGAAAAGATGACCTGTTCTAAAAATGGATTAGATTTGGATACTTAAATTTCCAATTTGAATCCAAACCAACCTAGACCGATAGAAAACTAGTATACCATATATTTTAATACTCTGGTTTAATATAAGAAATATAAGTCTTCTTCTGATGATATACTCAACTCAACTAAGTTTAATCCCAATCTAGTTTGGGTCGACTATATGAATCCTTTTCCTCCATTCTACTCGATTTAAAGTATATTTTCTAAAAGATGTAACGATTATCAAGACCTTCTCTATTATTTATCCTATGTAATTTTTGATCTGCCTCTATCCTTATTTTTTTTATATGCATGAAATTATTCTTTTGTACTGGTACCGCCCTCAATCTATGTTATAGATGCCCAAACCATGTAAGTCATTCATCTCTTAGTTCATCCTCCATTGGTGCTACTTCCATCTTTTTACAAATAACTTTATCTCTTATTGTATATTTTCTTGCATTACCATATATCTATCTCAATATTCTCATTTCGGGCATACTCATCTTGTGCATATATTATTTTCTAACTACTCAACATTATGTACCATATAGCACAACTAGTCATACGACTACCCTATAATTTTTTTTTTCGGCTTCTTAGGTATTCTATCATCACATAATATTCTAATTGCACTTCTGCATTTTATCGACCCTGCTTTAATCCTATGGATAACATTCTTTTTTAGTCTCCCATTTCTTGTGAATAATGAATCCAAAATATAAAAAATGCTCAATCCTATGAACTTTATAATCCATAACTTTTACTTCACTTTCATTTGTATTTCTAATTTTATTAAATCTATATTCCATGTATTCTATATTGGTCCTACATAACTTATAACTCTTAAATTTAAAAAAAAAAATGTCAAGATTTTTTTTGAAAAAGAAAAATCTGCAGGATAGTTTCTTTCCAATATATTTGATAAAATAAGGGAATAGAAAGAAATAATATTAACCTAACAATGTAGCAAAGAAGGAAAGTGCACCAAAGAAAATATCAATCATTTTTGAACTAATACAGTAACAATGGTAACCAATATGCTTAATAATATTCAAGAAGTTAAGCTCTGAGAAACCAAGAATGGTTTTTCACATAAAAGTGAAACCAAGAATGGTATTATGATCTACATACTTCATATTTAAGTATTATTGGTAAGATTGCACATTTATACATTTAGCAATAAAAAAGTTTATTGCTAAAACATATATTTCGTCGCTTAAAGTGTTTGGTGACGAAAAAAATTTCATTGCTAGGTTCGAAAAAAAATTTTGTTGCTAGGTTCATAACCATGCCCCATCACTAAAAGTCATCTATAACGAAAATAGTAATTTGTCACCAAATATTCAACATTTTGTGATGAAATGAATGTTGTCGTTAACACATACAAAATTCATGACAAAATAAATTGTCACTAGAAGTGAGTAAATGTTTCTGCCGAAACATCTACTTTGTCAGAAAAAGTTAGATCTAAAACTCATGTGTATGCATCTAGATATATAGATAGGATCAAACCCATGACATCTCGATTTGTTACCTACTACTCAACCACTGCAACACGTTTAGCTTGTAATAAAAAATTATTGTTTATTATACTTATTGAAAACTTATTCAGTTTATAAAATATAATCATTTCAAATGTATTATGGTATTTCATATTTTAATAATTAATTATTTTTATAGAATTCGATCCTTTTATTTTTAATAAAAAATAAAAGTTAAATAACTTTATTTTATTCCTCATAATATTTTTAATTTTTTAAAAATATTTAAAATAATTTTAATACATTTATATAATTTTTAAATTTTTAAAAATAGATAATTCATGATTCTTTTTGTTGCAAACTATAGTTATACAATGATATATAGATGATAACTTCCATTATGTCTTTAAATAGTCAATATTCTACAACAAAACTTTATATGTTGCCACTAAATATTTATATTTAACGATGAAACACTGTCATCACTAAATTATATAAATAATTTGCAATGAAAGCTATTTATCATAAAAGTTACACGATAATGTATAGGTGATAAAATCTAATTTATCGTTAAATAGTTAGTATTCTACGATAAATATATATATGTTACCAATAAAGGTATGTTTAATTTTTAGTTTGCATTTAGCAAGTGTTCAAGTACTATACAAGAGGAGATTTTTGTTGAGACGTTAGAAGTACAAAAGAAAGAGAAGGTCACTCCTTGTTGAGAGCACAAAAGGAAGCTCACAAATCTCGGCTCTACCTCTGGTCCTCTACTCAATTCCTCCTTGTGGGCCCTGTCGGGCTCGGTTTAGGCCCTTATGGGCCGTTCCGGGCTGGCTCTCGGGCCGTGCTGTGCTTGGCCCACGAATCGTGCCAGCCCGGCTCTTATGGGCCATGCCGGGCTCGGCCCGCGGGTCAGAAATTCTTAACCAAGCCTGGCCCCCTTTTATGAGCCGTGCCTAACACAGCCCGTTACTGTAGCAAGCGGGCCATGCCTGGCACGGCCCGCTTCGTGCCGGGCTGTGCCGGGCCATGCCTGGCACGGCCTGCTTCGTGCCAGGCTGTGCCGGGCCATGGGCGGCCCGGCCCAATGCCCACCTCTACCAGTCAGATAGGTTGGGTGGCCGCTGATGGTGACTTAAAAATAGGCTTTAAACCCATCCCCCTTGAAGCATATTGAACTTGTCCTCTCGACAGACCCTTGGTCAGATGATCTGCCAAGTTCTCTACCGATTTATTATAACTTAAAGTTATAACTCCAGTAGAGGTGAGCTTCCTTAAAATTTTATATCGAAGCTCGATGTGTCTAGACGACTTTGAATTGTGATGTTTACTTTTCACTTTTGCTATAGTCGCCTGATTATCACAGTTAATTAGAATAGCAGGAATAGGCTTATCCATCATGGGAATATCTGATAACAGACCCTTAAGCCAATCTACTTCTCCACCAGCTAACTCTAAGGCTATCATCTCAGCCTCTATGGTGGATCTTGTAATTAAGGTCTACTTGGAAGATTTTCAAGCGACTGCACCACCACCTAGTGTAAAAACAAATCCAATAGTAGCCTTAGTGTCTTCGAAATTAGAGATCCAGTTAGCATCACTATACCCTTATATTATAGTGGAAAAACCAGAATAATATATCCCATAGTTAATAGTAGCCTTCAAATATTTAAGAAGTCTTTCAATTGCATCCCAATGTGTCTTATCGGGGTTATTAGTGTATTTACTTAGTCTTCCCACAGCGTAGGAGATATCTGGTCAAGTACAGTTATACCAAATACATAAGACTTCCAATTAATTGAGAATACTTTAATTGAGAAACACTGTCCCCACCATTTTTCTTTAATTTTATGCTAGGATCATATGGGGTGCTAACTGGCTTGCAATTTTTGTACCCAAATTTCTTTAACACTTTTTCAACATAGTGAGATTGACTCAGAACAATCTCATTCTGTGTCCTTATGATTCTGATTTCTAAGATTACTTTAACTAACCCTAGATCTTTCATCTCAAAATTGTCGCTTAAGTATTTCTTCACTTTTAACATTTGTGACTTCGATAAATGTGTATATTGGAAAATATTTGATAGGTCTGTTATTATCCTATGTTTAAACGTAGATGATATTTTAATTTTCTCTTTGAAAGAGATTCGCCTCCTTATGTGCACCGGATTCTAGCAATCCCTCTCCAAGATACAACGGACCGTTGAATTTGTAGACGTGCACAATACTACAAATTCTCTTGAACTCGGCAAGGACTTTTCTGTATGCTCGTACACAATAGATTCAAAGCCAAAGGACGGAAAAAAATCGGTGAAGAGAAGACCAACATCAAGACAACCTCTCTTCTATTCTGCCCTCGCCGTTCAGCAGAAAAAACCAGCAAGAAAGAAAAAAATAATTAAAAAAAACCAAGAAAGAAAGGAAGAGACAATGGATATGAAGAAGGGAATTATATGAGAGTGAGAGGACTCTCCTCCCTCTCTCACCTGGAGTAACGTTGGAGCCCAACGCCTCCATTGTATTCAAGATGGGTTTTAAATGAGGGAGAAACGGTTTCATAACCATTTTAAATTTCAAAACCCTCTTACAGCTAATTCTTAGGTATGGCAGCTTTTCAGCATCCATTACAATTACCACAGACAAGCACTGATTCACCAATATTGATGGATTAATCTATACCTTCTCCTTATAAGAAATGTGTTGCGGATGTAATCTTTCTCACCAATTTAGATTTCTACCAAATCCTAGCACTACACCCTTACCGCAACCCACCTCTACAACTCTTATCAATTGAATTGGTACGATGATAGCAAAATTCATTGAAAGTCAAGGCTAATCAAATCATCTTCTTTTCGATTATCCTCTTTCCGGTTACTCAAATATTGGTATCACTCCCATGATTTACCCCTCTATTGCAAGAACTTGCGAACAAGTTTTCTGGCACACCTATTGCTAGGTGGCGAGAAAAGCTAAGACAATAGCCATAAAAAAATACAACTATCTTTCTTTAAGGGAAAAAAAAACTTCTCACTTGATTCTATTTGATTTTAGAAAAAAATTATCTCAAAATGTGGAAAGGAGCTTGTAAAGGTAATTGTACTACTAAAGCTTTATAAATGACTTAGAGCGAAGTCACAATTTTATAGAATGCACCAACTAATAAAATAACAAGTTCAATAGTCCTCTCTCAAAATATAGAAAGGAGCTCGTAAAGATAATGGTACTACTAAAGCCCCATAAATAACTTAGAGCAAAGTCACAATTTTAATAGCATGCACCAACTAATAAAATAACAAACTAAATTATCCTCACCCAACCGAAAAATAGAAGATCTTAGGAAAAAGTAATTTCCAGCTAATTACATAAGCAATCTAATGGAAAAAAACATATATTACACATCATCATGACTATATGAGCATTTAAAGACACCACATTTTGAGTATATTGAATGGATCCTAATAGAATAGGGCAAGCACTTATACACATAATACACGGCATACAGATCTTTATGAGCAAAGTACATTATAACTAGAAAGAGAAAATTTTAATAAAATATCTGCGAGAATTTTAATCTTGTGAGCTTGTTCTCGACTCCCTAAAATGATTTTCCTGCAAGATGAAGCAACCTTTATTCATCCAAGGTCAATAAAACAATTGAATAGATTAATGAGCTAGATGCATAATTTTCTAAATATTCCATACCTCCATAATCCAAAATATATGTTAAAAAGAGTATGATAAATTAAGAAAAGTTATGAAGAAAATGAGTTATACAAAATTTTTAAATCAATAAAATCAAATTATGAAGTGAAGATTATATGAAATATCTAATAAAGCCTATTTTTGAGTGAAAAAACTGAATGGAAGTAAAAATCAAAATGAAGTTTTACTTGGAGGGAATTGTAAGTGCATATCATAATTTAGATTTTGAGAAATACATAAAAACGAAAGTATCATACCAAAAAAAAGGCACATATTTTTAAGAGCAAAAAATATAGGACAATAGCATAGAGATGAAGAGAGAGAGAATGGTTAGCTTTGGAGCAGTGAAAAGAAAATATATAGACCAAGAAAAGAAAAATGATGCTTGTAAATTAAAGACAAAAATAATTAGAAAATATTTGTTAGAAATTATAGTGACGAAAGTCGTTAAATAGAAGTGTGTATCAGGTTATAAGTTCAATCAAAATCCTTGTGAAAATAGCAGAAATTCTTTAAATTTTGATTTAAGGGAGAAACATGTTAATGAGATTTTAAAAATTAAGAAAAAAATTTCATGCCATAGGAAATTAGCCCTCTTATTTTCAAGAACAAATAGGTGCTGCCATTAAGTAAATCTAAGATCAGGATACATATAAAGAGAAATATCTGGTGGTAAACTATGCAGATTTGAGCCTCATGTAATAGTAAAGACAAGAACTTGTGAAAAATATTGGATTGAGATGTTGGGTAGAAGAAACTGAGCTCAAACTAGAAATACGAATTAATTTTTTTGTTGGGAAAATGGGTTAAGATCAGGGCATGGGGAATGATTAATAAACAAGAGATGCAGTAATAAGATACAAAATGGAAAGGACTCTTACTTGGTGGTTCCAGATAAGTGGGCAGAGGGATGGATCATGAAAGGCTTTCATATATTGTTTTGTCTCCGCTCTTAAAAATATAATAGGCATCAGGGATGCGCTGAATCTTGTTCTTGTCGTCGCTTTCTTCGAACCTCCCTCTGAATTCTGGATGCAGATCCTTCAAGTACAGTTCCTGGAGGGATGTGAGATATTCGATGCCTCGTGGAACATCCTTTAACGCGAGTAGGCCATCGAGGACTAGGTACTCCAGCCTTGCCATGGCGCCATCCTCTACCTCAACCTGGTTAAGGTGCGGCATATCGTATAACGAGAGTTGCTTCAAGTTAGGGAACCATCCTATGCCAAACCGCAATCGTTGCCCGTCATATGCCTTCTTCAGTGTGAGTTGTCCGAGGTCGCGCAACTGAGAGAGGGATTGAATTGGATCCTCTACCAACCCACTCCAACCCAGATGCAATGTCCGAAGGCTAGCTCCAAGGGCACGAAATAAAGGCAACTGCATCGTCCCTTCTGCTAGCCGCCCATCCAGCTCAAGCTTTAGAAGATGCTGAGGTGGATGATCCCAGCCTCCCAACTGGAGAATCTCATTCTCGTTGCTTGCAGTAAGGCACAAGTAGTATAGGTGATGCAACCTTGATAACGAAGCACAAAGGTCTTTGCAATGGATGCCGCTCACTTTCCATATCCGAACGCTTCTTAGTTGGGTCAAGTTGCCTAGCCGTCTCACAAATTCCATGTTTGCGTCCACTGCTTGGAGAGTTTGCAGATCTTTCAAATTCCACAACCCTTTCGGAGCTTGCACACCTCTCCGATCATTTAGAGTATTATAATTTGGATCGAGAATCTTCTCGGCAAACAAGTGACGCAACTTCTTGAGGTTCCTTGTCATGCTTGGCAGTTTCTCTATTTCACTTCTATAGAGGTCGAGCGTCTGCAGGTTACGAAGCCTTCCCAAGGATTTTGGTAGCACCTTCACCTTTGTGTCCCTCAGACCCAAAAAGTGGAGATTGAATAAGTCCCCGATTTCATCTGGTACTCTCTCAATCGAGATGCCTTGCAGATCTAAGACGGTCAAATGTCTAGAGCTGGAACACAGCGAAGAGAAGGATGATGATGATGAGGACATTGAAGGGTCAAACACCACGAAAGTGCGAAGTCTTGGCAACTCCATACTCGATTGGATTTCGTTACTGTATCCGTGCACTGACAGGCGGCGTGTTTCATCACCCGTCTTCCCCACCATCTGAAGATCATCAAGTACCGCACTAAAATTTTCCTTCTTAGACAATGATACAGCCAATTCTCGTACAAGATCGTGCATCCGACAGTGTTTTATTCTACCAAATTGATTCCTTTTTACAACTTGAAGCATGCATCGATGGATGAGCTCCTTGAGATAGTCCTCTGCCACTTCTTCCATTGTGCTTGATCCCCTTTCCTCCACAAATCCCTCTGCGACCCATAGCCTCATAAGCCTCTTTCTCTGAAGCATATGATCCTCCGGGAACATGCTGCAATGCAAGAAGCAGTTCTTAAGATATCTCGGCAAATAGTTATAGCTGAGATTCAGAACATGCTTCACATGGTCCAAATTTGGGTTGTTATTCAACTCCCAGCTCAGCTGATCATAAACTTTCTCCCATTCTGACTTGGTTTTCTCTCTCAGGGACAAAAGACTTCCTAAAGAGACAATAGCTAGTGGTAACCCTTGACATTTTGATACAATTTTCTTCCCCAACTCCTCTAGTTCTTGAGGACATCTCCTCTCCTTATCTTTCCAAAATGCCCTCTTACAGAACAGATCCCATGCCTCAGTGCTTTCCAAAAGCTTGAGCTTAAGATTCCGACCATCATGTGCTAGTGAAGCTACCTCAGCACTTCGGGTTGTAATGATTATTCTGCTTCCATTGTTGTCATCATCAACATTAATGGTATCACGAATAGCATTGAAAGCTTTCAGATCCCATACATCATCCAGTATGATCAAAAATCTTTTTTCTCTAGAAAAAGCCTTACTCTTTCAACTAACCTTCTATTAGAGATGGGCACTGGGCCGGGCCACCCACGGCCCGGCACGGCACGGCACGAAGCGGGCCGTGCCTGGCACGGCCCGCCAGCTACAGTGACGGGCCGTGCCAGGCACGGCCCCTTTGATAGGGCCGTGCTGGGCTAGCGAATCCTGGCCAGCGGGCCGTGCCAGGCACGGCCCGCTTCGGGCCTGGGCCGGCACGGCCCGGTCTAGGCACGCGGGCCAAGCACGGCACGGCCCGCGTGCCAGCACGGCACGGCCCATAAGGGCCTGGGCCGGGCTGGCACGCGGGCCTGGCACGGTCCGGGCCTGGGCCCGGCTCGGCCCGATAAAATTTTTTTAATACATTAATAAATTATGAACACTAAGAAATCTTGATTTATGAATATAAAGCCACCTTAATGGTGGGGGGTTTGGCATAGACCCCTACCAGTTTATTAATTTCAATCAAAATGGTACATGAAGGGAGGTTTGGACCTTGGTCTGACCTCTAGATTCTAGAATACAATAAGAAACTAAGAAAGGGCCGAGGTTTGGACCTTGGTCTGACCTCCAGAATACAATAAAAATGTACAATTATAAAAAATTAAGAAATCTTACTAATCATCAGTGATTCAGTAAATCAGTCTTCACTCTTCAGTCTTCAGTCTTCAGTCTTCAGTCTTCACTCTTCAGTAGTGTTTGTATCATCATCATCAGAAGATGTTGTACTATGTCCACCTTTATCTTGAAGTCTTGCCTCAGCATCCAGCCAATCCTTGAAGCAGAGAAGCATCTCCACCGTTTCGCCCGTCATCCTACTTCTCTTTTCGTCAAGAACACGCCGACCTGCACTAAAAGCGGATTCCGATGCTACCGTGGACATCGGCACAGCTAAAATATCGCGTGCAATTGCAGACATAACAGGATATTGATTTCTAACACTCTTCCACCAAGATAATACATCTAGATTCTCTATTTGATTTTCATCATATGCAGACTGAAGATCATTTCGTAAATAAAATTCTAGTTCACTACTTAAAGATGAAGAAGATGAAGAGGAACTTGAAGCATGTGTGTGTCTTCTCTGTGCAATGAATGAAAAAATAGATGACGAACGAGAACTACTAGAAGGAGGAATAGAGGTTTGTATTTGTGTTCTAGATCCACGAATTTTTTCATCATATATAGCATAAATATCATAAAGAAGTTGTCTTACCTCATCTTTAGCAGATTCAGCATCTTGATTCATATTTTCAGCGTATGCATCAAGTAAAATTAGCACGCCATTTAATTTAACTCTAGGATCAAATACAGCAGCTAAGTTATGCATAGGACATATCCTGTCCCAATACTCATTCCATTTAGATTCCATTAGGTGAATAATAGGCATTAAAACATCATCATATCTATGTTCTGCAAATTTTTGACTAATTATATATGCTTGTTGTAAAAATGAACATGAAGTAGGGTAATAAATACCAGAAAGAACATTGGTAGCATTATAAAAACTAAGCAAAAAGTCTTCCAAAATTTTTCCTTTATTCCAATCAGTTTCAGTCAATGTAAATCCTAATCCACGATCATTAATATATGCACTTAATAAATTTTTATATGGGTATGCATCATGTATCATGCTATATGTGGAGTTCCAACGAGTAATTACATCAAGTTTAAATTTTTTAAAACGTTTACCATGATTTATGCATAATTCCTTAAATTCTTGAAGTCTTGATCTAGAAGCATGAATAAAAGAAACTGCATTTCTAATTTTTGAAATCACATCTTGAATCATGCCCATGCCAGCTTGAACAGAAAGATTTAAGATATGACATGCACATCTAATATGCAGTAAATTTCCATCTAATATGGGATGCAATGAGTCTCTTAATAATACAACAGCAGAATTATTATTAGATGCATTATCAAAAGTAATAGACATAATTTTATCATTAATATTATATGAACATGCAGTTTGATAAATTATATTTGAAATTTGTTGCCCAGAATGTGGAAAATCAAAAGCACGAAAAGCAAGAATACGTTTATTTAATTGCCAATCATTATCAATATAATGAGCAGTAATGGCAATAAAAGAATTACTACCTACAGATGCTGACCAAATATCAGAAGTTAATGAAATTTTTACATTTAAAGTAGAAAGTGTTTCAATTAAATTTTGTTTCATTGCTAAAAAATTGGTCATAGCTACTCTTCTAAATGTACGCCTACTAGTTCTTTTGTAAGCAGGTTGTAGGTTTAATTGAACATATTCTTCAAAATTAAAAGATTCACATAAACTAAAAGGTAATTCATCCTTAACTATCCATTTTACAAGTGCTTTTCTTTGATTTTCATGATTATATGCAAAATTACCTACAAGTAATCCCCCTTGTATATTAAGGCTACTTTGAGTTTGAGCATGAGAATCATGCATCCTATGACTCTCTTGATGTCTTTTTAAATGCCCTGTTCCCCCACTACTACTACAACTATAAAGTTTGGCACATTTTTTACATTTAGCTTTCCAGACTCCCTCAACCATAACTCTATCAAATTCATTCCATACAGTACTAGTCCTCTTACGAGAAGAGGTTTGACCTTCACTCGGTTCACCAGTTCTAGAGGAACTAGGAACAGGGGGTTGGGGATTAGTTTCTTCCCCCTCAGAAACAGGAATGCCAAACTGACTTTCCTCAAAAGATGACATATCTATGATTAATTCAAAAAATAAAAACTAACCGCAAGGAGGAATTGAGTAGAGGGTCGGAGGGCAGAGGCAGCACCGAGATTCCGAGCTTCCTCTTGTGCTCTCAACAGAAGCGACCTTCTCTTCTCAACAGGAACCTCCTCTTGTGTAGCACTTGAACAAACTAAAAATTAAATTGCTAGAAGAGCACTTTAGAAGAGAGAAATAATAGCAGTAGAGAAGGAGAGAATGAGAGGTTTGGTGTGGTGAGAATGAGGGAGGAATGGGCTATTTATAGAAGCCCAAAAAATTTTTTTTCCCAAAATACCCCTCAATTCAGCCGTTATAGGACTGTTGGGAGGGGCAAAACCGTCTTTTCCCGAAAATAGCCGTTGGAAACGGCTATTTTCTTCCCCCCTCTCCAGACGGGCCGTGCCAGGCACGGCCCGTCTGGAGCCGTTACGGGCCGTGCCAGGCACGGCCCGTTTAGAGACGTTGCGGGCCGTGCCTGGCACGGCCCGTTTAGAGACGTTGCGGGCCGTGCCTGGCACGGCCCGTTACCGCCCGTTACGGGCCGTGCCTGGCACGGCCCGTGCCGTGCCGTGCCCGGCCCGGCCCACCAATAGAGGGGCCGGGGGCCGGGCCGGGCTTGCCTTCCGTGCCTCACGGGCCGTGCCAGGCACGGCCCGTTTAGAGTTTTGGCCCGGGGGGCCTGGGCCGGGCCGGCCCGGCACGGCCCGTTGCCCAACTCTACCTTCTATAGTCCATTCCTTTGAGGTCAATCGCAACTTTCTCTCCTTTTTCGTTTTCATTCAGCTCCACTATCATTCTTCTTAAAAGATCATCCACCTCGTAAGTTTGTGAGACGGATATCCATGCATGACATTCAAACTTTTTTCTCTCACTTTTATATACATTGGTGACAAGGGTTGTTTTGCCCAATCCCCCCATACCCCATAGGGATATTATAGAGCCAACTGGATCCTCATCAAGTAGCCATTCAGTTAAATTTTTTTGTTTTGGCCAATCCCCACAAGGTCATCTTCATCCATGAAATGAGAAGAGTCTGCTAAATTCTGCTGCTTTTTACTAGCATTATGTGAACTACTACCCATTGCTCCCTCTGTTGTCTTAATCCATCGCTCCTTCATTTGTGAAAGGTGAACCAAATTAGCTTCCAATTCTTTCAGCCAAGCAGCAATTTGATGGAAGGCAACCAAATTTTGGGATCTTTTTACTACTTTTTTGAGATAGCCTCCTAACCCGCTCCCTTGCTGTTGAGCTATGAGATACACATACTCATCCATAATGTCCTCAACACTATATGCCAGTTTCCGTACCTGCTGAACCCAAGCTTCAAGGACTTGATTATTATCAGTTCGAGTATCTATATGACCGAGGAAGGCTTGCATTACCGAAAGTTCACTCTGGATACGGCTCATAGTACTTGGTAGTTGAGTCAACAATGAGACTTCATTTGCGAACAGAGAACTAGCTTGTCTCAGTGCTTCTCCACCCAAAGAAACACCGATCTTTTGAATTGCTAGAAGTACAGCCGCCTCTGCCATGTCGGGTTCCACTATGAACTATACTTTCTTTGCTGGACAGGCCAGGTGTCCTACCAGAGTAGCTCTTGTCTGTCTTATATTCTCTTTCTTGGTGTTTGGTCTATCCAAAAAAAGTTTGATCTTAGTAATAAATTACAGTTCATCAGGAGTTTTATACAATAAATAAAATTATTCAACTATAAGATATCACATATATACTGAATAATCTTGCTACCGTGTTATTTAGTTCAAGATCACTATTTCTCCAACCATTTGTAAACTAACCTTGGAAAATAGTACCACCATTCACAACAAGAAGGCTTTCCATTCTTTGAGGTGTATACAAGTATGATGTGTATAAAAAAAAAATCTAATTATAAAAAGATCAACAAGGTTTGGTCTCTAGAATTGAATATGATGTTCCCACTTCTAAATCACACTAGAGATGTAGAAACAAGACTATAACCTTCCAAGAGTCATTTTGCCCAAGTAAAATATAAGATATTATCTTGTTGCAACTATAATAACAAGACTATGTGATAATTTGAAAAATTCATTAATTGTTTAAATTTTACTATTCCACAAAGTTGTTCAACTATGTCAAAAGTGGACTTGGGCCAGCTTCTAGTCTGACCATAGGCTAGGCTTAAAATAGTTTAGGTTGGGTCGGATCTAAGAGTAGAACCTGAAAGAATTTTTGGCTAGGCTTGTGTCGATGCTTAGCTCCACCCCGAAGCCCGAGCTTGAGCCGAGATCAAAAATCGAGCCCGAAATCAAACCCAAAAATAGGACTAGAACAAGGCCCGAGACCTGTCCTAGCTCTATATCCAACCAGGCCCTGCGGCTCAATTTGGTCGGACCTTTTCTTCAGTGAATCTAATTCGTCTATTTACCAAGCTAAGGCAGTGAGATTGACTGCCTACGGGTGAGAGGGGAGGGCTAAAACCTTCGATCCCTAAGTCTCTTGTCCCAAATTTCTCTTTGACCCTTATGCTCTCTACATCTCTCTAGCTCTTCGCTTCTCCATCCACTTCCACTAGCCCCCTCCTCCTCTCATCGTTGCTGGTCAACAATCCAATGCTAGAGACCCCCCTTTCCAAGTACAAAAAGATCGGCACATCCAATGTTTCTGATCCCTTCTCTACCGCTGTGAGAGAGAGAGATGAAAAGGCGAAGAGATGAGTGGTGCCCAACTATGGGCACTGTTCTTGGAGAGTTAGGGTTCGACAACCATAATTCGTTGGACCCATACAGTTTTGAATGGCCTTCCTAGCATGACGAGGTCTACTCTCTCTGTTGCCCAGTAGATACAACCCAAGAGGGGGGGGTGAATTGGGTCTTTTAAAACTTTTAAACTACTTCTAAGACTTTTTGATTAACTATGCTAAGTTATATAGATGCACAGTGGAATTTAAACTTAGCAACAGTATGATTTATTAAATGGGACTTGATTAAGTAAATTGAGTATGCTTGCAACTAAGGGATGCGTAGATACGAGTTAAGCAAGCAATATATCTAAGTAAGCAAGTTAGACAATGACAAAAAGCATCACAAACACAATAAACATATAGTGGTTCGGTGCACCCCAGCACCTACATCCACTCCCCAAGACCTCTTGGGAATTCCACTATAATCCTACAGATTACAGCCGGTTGTTTTACAAGCTCACAACCCAACTTGTTGTTTTACGAGCGCACAACGAACTCGGTCGGTTTTCCCAGGCTCACCGACTAGAACCACTCCGATTGTTTTCCCGGGCTCACAATCAAACCCTTACACGTTGGTTTTACCCTCGGCTCACCAACAAACCTAAACCCCGTTGGTTTTCCCTTTGGCTCACCAACAAACCTTACACCGTTGGTTTTCCCTTTGGCTCACCAACAAACCTTTACCCCTTGATTCAATCCCGTGATTGAATCAAGTTACAAGATATTATAACAAAGTTTAAGATAAATCAAAGCTTCTTAAACAAGCAAATATAACACTATAAGCAAATAGAGTAAAGTGAAGTCCTCAAACGAGTTTGGAAGATGAAGGAGCTCGACTTCTTCTTTACTTGACCCTCTTCTGATTTGGCACGAAGTGGAGGATCACTGAGGCAGCACACGGATGGAGAGGAAGCTTTGGGATTCACTTGGATGCTCTTCTTCCCTCTATTTCACTTTGAATGGCCCTTTTGTGCTTTTGGGAGATTTCCCTTGTAATCTGTTTGGAATCTCTTCCCTAAAAGTTCTCTCCCACTTCCATGAGTTCTCCCCTAGCTCTCTTCTTGTTTTTATAGCTTTAGATGGAGTGGAAACAAGAATATAGCCGTTAGAGACAAAAATATAGCCGTTGGAACCAGTCTGCACCTCCTGACAATATTACCGTTGGGATCGGAGTCGACTCGCGCGATCAGGAGTCGACTCGGCTGTAGCGGGAGTCGACTCAAGCTTTTCCGGAGTCGACTCGGCAACTGTTCCAAATTTGAATTTTGTCCACTCGAGTCGACTCGACTATCCTGGGAGTCGACTCGAATCCCAGAGTCCGAACTCCCGATCCTCTGTCTTTTGGCTCGTCCAGTCTTGGAGTCGACTCGAACTTCCTTGGAGTCGACTCGGCTCTCAGTTTTCGAAAGTTGGTCTTCTGCCATCTTAGTGTAGTGCTGCCTTGGAGTCGACTCGAGCTGTCTGGGAGTCGACTCGAATCTCAGAGTCGGAAAACTGATCCTCTGTATTTTGGAGCCGCGCTGCCTTGGAGTCGACTCGACTTGTCTTGGAGTCGACTCGCCTCTCAGAGACGAAAATACCGTCTTCTGTCTTGGGGTTGCGCTGTCTTTGGAGTCGACTCGGACTTTGTGGGAGTCGACTCGAATCTCAGTGTCCAAAAACTGCTTCTCTGAGTTTTCCCTTGTGTACCACTGAGAGTCGACTCTCGCTTTCTTTGGAGTCGACCCGAATCTCAGAGGCAGTAACTTGGTTTTCTGTCTGTTGATGGTCGCGGAGTCTCGGAGTCGACTCGTGCAATGCGGGAGTCGACTCGAATCTCAGACTCCCAAAACTGCTCTCTGACTTTTCTGCCTGTGACTCCTAGGAGTCGACTCATACTTCTCCGGAGTCGACTCATACTTCTCCGGAGTCGACTCGAATTCCACTGGAGTCGACTCGAAGACTGTTCTTTTGAATTTTTCTTTTGATTTTACTCCTCCAATTTGAATCCTTTGAACTTTAAACTTGGGCCAATAAATTGTAGCTTTCTTCCAACTTGAGAGCTTTGGAGGCCTTCTTGTGTTCTTCCAACTTGCTATGTTCCTTGCAAAATAAATATCTTTCTCCTTGCAACATAAACATTAGTATCTATACTTCAAGGTTTTGTGATCATCAAAATCAATCTATGAATCAATCTTTGGGTCATCAATCTCCCCCTTTTTGATGATGACAAAACTTGGAGTATATGCAATATAAAAGATATTGTATTTCTAGAAGTAATACATAGCTAAGTTGCATGAAGTGGAAAAACATATATATTTAAAAACATACTTCATGATAATGCTTTAGATTTAATCAGCTTAACACAATCAACATATTTAAATTTTAAGCTGATTTGTATTCAATTCAAAGTAATAAAGCATTCTGAGTATATAGCATATACTTAGATATTTCTCCCCCTTTTTGACAACATCAAAAAGATAGTGAAACATTAAGTACAAAGATCAGATCAGAACACATCGAGTGTGAATTCAAGAGATTTTCTAATTTGATACCACAGATAGTTTTCTAATCAAGTGTAGGTGGAATCTTCCTTAGGTTAATTCAAGAAGTACCACAAATGATATTCAAGGAAAAACATGAGTGGAAATCTAACCTCTCTTTAATAATAAGTATGAAAGCTTGTTCATTGAAGAACGTTTGCCCAATCTATTAAGTATTTTATCAACATGAGAGCAATTTAATTGATTTTCAGAGTAAAAGATCAAAACTTATATACTTGAAAAACATATCATCATGTTGGATCATGACTTCAAAGTTCTTTTTATGATAATAAGAGCATTGGGGCACAAATACCAAAATATGAATTCATGCAATTTATGATATATCTTAGAGCTCTTTTAAGGACTTTCTTTTATTCCTTTAGAAAATAAGCACGATTTGATACATATATAAAAATATGAATTGGCACAATATTGAAGTTCTAAAGAGCAAGCCAATTAGGACTCATTAGTGAATTCCAAAATAGATTTTCTACGAGATACTCAAGAAAATTTAACACGTTATTCTCCCCTTTTTTCATTAAATTAGAGGCTCTTAAGATCAACTATTTGAATTGCAATTTGGTTCATGATTTGTGCAGAAGATATATTAACCAAATAACATGCCTCAAGGTGTATCATAAAGATTTTCAGATTTAAATTTCAGATGATACATATTGGAGAGTATTAGGATCACTTTTCATTTAGTATTCTTTCCCTCTTCTATAGATTTATGTAATTAAGTTCCGTGAGACCTCTCCTTCTGAAATTTTCTTTCTCCCCCTCTATTGATCATTCCATTTAAGAGTTTAGAATTTGAAGATAATGTTCATAAAATTGTCAATCTCAAAAATATATTTTCTATAAGTTTCAGCTCATTTTCATAAGACTCAAGGTTTGAGATAAGACAGCCTTTATAGAACTCATCTCAAGGTAATTAAAGCATGTCTTGCAATATAAGGAGGTTCATCAAAATCAATCCATAAAATTCAAGGTATGCATCAAATTGAAGTAACTTTAGGATAAGATACTGAATATCTAAAGCTCCCCCTCAAAAGATGCATACTTCTTTAATCATTCTTTTCTTTTGTTGAATTTCAGATTTTAATGACAAACGTGAATAGAACTGAAATTCTATGATATCGAGAATGGAGAGTGATCAAGAATTATTCAAAATTTATAGCAATCATCCTTTTTAATCTATCAAGAACAAGTTATGCTTCCTCTTAATCTTTGAGAAAATGTACTGAAATATTAATCAGAAAATGATTCATTTGACGCTCAGTTTCTTTCAACAGCATTTACATTTTCTTTCTTTTAGAGTCATTTGAGTGAGGTGAAATATTTCTAGCTTTTAGATCATTCACTCTATATATATTCTGATGGAAATCTTTAAGAATGTAGGAGAGAAAAACATATAGATGATCATTGAGGTATATATATTTATAGAACTCAATTTCTTAATGATAGTTTTTCAGCGATGTATACATGAATCACAATAAATCTTTTTAATATCAAAATAAAATCATATATTTAGAAATTTTTGTTTGCAATCAAGATCATCGAAAGACACATCATTTGAACCAATATTAGTATACTTTGAAGATAAGAAATGATATGTTTCGGATGCGTATCGGAGCAATCACCAAAGGCATCAAAATTAATTCTGTTTTTCTTAAAGTAAGACTTTATTTTAAAATTACATTTAGTTTAAGCTTTTATACAAAATCAGATTCTGAATTACATAGGATTTTCAATAAAAGCTTTCTAAGTCATAATATGAGATATGTATCTTTCACAATGTAGCTCATCTTAAATTGTTACGATTGAAAAATACATATTTCAATAACATTAAAGCACTTTCAGAATCTTTGTGTTTAATTTTGAGTTTCGATACACAATAAAGGATATTTTAACAAGTATTAGGACATTATGTATCAAAGTTAGGCAAGTAGAAAGATAGATCAAAATCAATTTATTTTCCCTAAATAGAGATATTCTTCTCTTCTCCTTTCTACAATTTTATTTAGCTTTCAGATTTTAACAATGATTGTGAATGACAAATCTGAAATTTTTTTCAATAAAACTAGACAAAAGATGTTATGTAGCAATTCAAACATTCAATCAAATTGTCCAAGTATGAAACATTACAAAATATTGAGAATCCATAAATCAAGACATCATACCATATGCAAAATATACCATGTGTTAAGTCATGCATTAAAATACTAAGTACAAGAATGTCAAGGATCAAAATCAATTCTTTTCAAATAAACTCCCCCTATTTAAATATAATCTTGCAATAATTTCATCCTTAAAGTGTGTTTTCAAGTGATTAAAAATTTGACTTAATTCTACTTTCATTTACTTTGTTTTTCATTTATAACTTTCTTATGCTCTATACTCTATTTGCTCCCTATCCGGTGGAGTTGGGAAGGGGCACGAGGTACTACCACTAGCCTCCCTCTTGTGCCGTCCCTAATATGCCCTACACCGAATAGTTGGGTCAAATAGTGCCGGGTACTACCACTAGCCTCCCCATTGGCACCATCCCTATGATGAGCAATATAGAAAGGTTAAAATGTTTACTTCAAAACCTCCCTATTTAAGTGTAATTAATTATGGATTTTATCCCTTCCAAAAGAATGCTCACACAAGTCTCACAAATGTGTCGAATATATTAAGTTTGTTTTGCTTTTCCTTAAGGTTGAAGTGTTTGCCTCTACTTGGATTTTACTTCTCTTGAATAATATCCATTTTCTTTTCTTTATCTCTCTCTCTTTTTGTTATTCTCAAGTAATTTTCATTAGAGAACAGAATAGAGAATTAATCTTACGTATCATATATATGTATATCATGCAAACAACATTTTCATTATGCTCAAGGTTTCATAACTTCTCACAAGTTATTTTACATCAACATTTTAAGCATATACTTGTGTATTTCATGGTTATGACATAGGCAAAGATATATTTTAGTTTGGGCAAACCATGAAATAATTTCTAAAAGTATAAGTCAGTCAATACACATATAGACATGATATCAAAAATTAATAATTAAAGAATTTAATCATGCCATAATAAGATTTAAGTTACTGACTTTGCTCAACTAATTTGTGAGAAAGGTATTTAAATTACCTATTCATTATATGTTCTTCAAGCCAAACTAGATTTCTTATGTGTGAACTTTTGGCTGAAGAAGATCCTCTCTCTTGTTTGCATGTGAATGTTTAGTGTATCTTACATGAAGATATCCTTCAAGTTGAAATTTCTCATTTTTCTTTCTTGAAGGAAGGTCATTAGTTTCTTTAAGATACAAAGCATTCATCCAACATATATATTTTTTTTTAACTAGATGACTCAATATAAGATATGACAATAGTTGCATGTTGAGTCACTTTACTCAAGAGATTGCCTAAATATAAGCAAGCACATATCATTTGAACTAAAGAGATAGATTCATTAACCAAGATAGTTTAAGTCAATTTAGTTTAGATTCTATTTGCTTAAGATAATTATCAATAAGATATGTTAACTATGTTTTAATCAATTTATCTTAAACATTTGTTTCTATCAAAATTCAGATTATGATTTATTTGTTATCAATAAAATATGATTAATTAAAGTTAGATAGAAGTCTTGCACAAGGTCACATAATGAGCATACAATCTGGTCTACTAGCTGTAAAATAATTATTCTATCATGCTTCAATACAGCTTTAACACAATAGATCTACTTTGCTCATCCTTTTCAAATTCTACAAGATGGGGTCATAGATATATCTTCTTCATGCCAATCTTCTATAAGAGTTTTCTTGTGGACTAACGTTGGTCAATGAAGATCCCCTTTCCTGTTTGTCTTAATTTGGAGTTTGAGAGAAGATGTTAATTCATTCATCATATTTCAAACTCACTTTGCAATATAACTCTTCATTAGTAGAACCAAAAATGATGTCATCAATGCATACTTTGAGCAAATAAGATATCACAAATTCATCTTTTTGATGCATAGATTTATTACTATTACTTTCTATCAAAAAGGTTGCTTAAGCTTTTATATATCATGCTTTTGATGCTTGTTCTAAATCACATATTGCTTTATCATATATGTAATGTGTATTTTTAAATATGGTGGTTATTTTTCATAGATCTCCTTTTTAATGAAGTAACCACATAGGAGTGACTTCTACACATTCATTTGACAGAATATAAAGCTCATGAAGCAAGCACATGATAATGATGATCTTTACTTCTAATCATGCAAGAATCTTTATCAAGATCTATTTTCTCTTTTCTTGATTTAGTCTTTTAGTAGTCATCAATTTTTCTTCATTAAGTGCATATGTAAAAGATTAACCATATAATTTGATTTTAGTATTTTGATAATAAATCATTAGTCTCATAAAGAATAAAATGAATTGATACTTCTACAACTAGAATTTTTCATGAATGTTCTATATGCATTGCTTGATGAATGATATCCAAGGATAGAAGTATCTTTATCAGATTTGGCATTATTTTCATAATAACATGTACGACTGAAAAATATGAAAGATATGCAATGGTTCATTTTCCATTTTTCAGAAGATCAAAATTTTCACCAAAAATAGAAATCATATGTATGACAAGCAGTGATGATAGTCTTTTAAAAATTATTTAAGTAGATGACTATCATACATAATTGTCTTTTTCATTTCTTCAAGAATTCTATTAATCCTATTTTGCTTATGGTGTCCTTGGTGCTGAAATCATTGGATTTAATATTATTTTCTGTATAACCTTTATCAGGATTTTGGTTTTCAACACTGTGCCATGATACTCTTTATCTTCACAGTTTGGAAACCTTTATCATTTGAACCACTTTTACAAGATTTAGTAAATACAGAAAAATACTTCAGTTTTATTTTTCAAGAATAAATCCAATGTAAGCTTTTGAAAAACTTGGAGATGGAAACAACATCTTTAGATTTAGAAATGATTTTTGTTTGTTTCCTTAGTTAGCATGCATAGCAAAACTTTGACCTTTAAGTAGATAATCTAAGTAAGCCTATGGCAAGGTCTTTTGAGATTAAGTACATACTAGCATGAGTTGATTTTATATGCCAAGGATGGTTTCTTGGTATTCATAGTGCATATATTCAAAAGCATACCAAGTACACATTATCATATCTATGATCAATAAATAATAATGCCATGGATAATAACTCTCAATCAAGCATATAGAGAATTCATAGAGTTATTCTTAATAAATTGATTAATCATTTAGCAACTTATCCAATAGTGAGTAAAGTATACTAAAAAATGAAGAGATTTGATTATATTTCCAAAAGTATTTTCTATATCACAAAATTGATCACTACTAGCAAATCATATCAAATACTAAAGCACAAATAATGATGAGATGCAAGAATTACTGATTTCATTATTATTTTTTTTGTTAATAACTTTTTAAGTTTCTTTATGTTCCATAGGTACCTTGGTACACCTATGTGTACATCCTCATTTTCTCATTTTGGGTACCCAAGCTTGCTTGAGTCCTTGAGAGTTAGGACATATGGTTCCTTTTGCAACCCATATCTGTTTAATAGTAATAACTTTACCATTTGATTTAATTATACTAGAACGATAGGTAAAGTTGTTATTCCCATCCTTTTCATTTTTGAAATAAGTTATCTTATTTAATGGTTTGCTTGGTAAATTGATAACCTTTTTCTCTAGAGATTTATGGCTAAGTGAAGGAGTCAAGCTAAATTTTGATTTATCAAAATCAGCATGTTGGCTTTCAAACATTATTTTTAATCTTTCTGAACTCACAGTGAATTTGTTAATAAAACATCTTAATTGGTTAATTTCATTACTTAAGTTTTGATTTTCTTTAATTAAGCTATGATTTTTCTGAATCAATTCTTCTGAAAATGACCTTAAGCTTTCATTTTCAGAATTTAGTTTCTTAAGATTTTTATTCTTTACAGATAATTTTCTACAATCACTATACAACTCATGAAAAGCATTTAATAATTCATCATAAGAGAGTTCTTCTTGAAAATCATTTGAGGTAAGAGTAGATTCAGATTTTACCTTGTCTTCTTGTGCCATAAAGCACAAGTCAGTTACCTCTTGTAGTTTCTTGGAGCTAATATCATCATTGTTGCTCCTAACCTTTATTTTTTGGCTTGACTCTTTCTTGGTCAAGGCTTTCTTCCTTTTTATCTCTTTCTTCCTTTCTTCTTGCTTCCTCTTTTTCTTTGTCTTTAGGAAGCTGATTTGCCTCGGAGTCGACTCGGACCTTATTGGAGTCGACTCGACTAACTTGGGAGTCGACTCTGAGCTACTTGGAGTCGACTCGACTGAGGGAGATTCATCACCCTTTTCTGCAGTCTCATTGTTAGTATATAATTGAAGCATATGAGAGCTAATCTGAGATTTATCATAAATATTTTCTAAAGTATCCCAGATCTCCTTAGCAGATAAGCATGCAGAAATTTCATTAAACTTTGTTTCTTGAATAGCACAATATAATATGTTCATAGCATTAGCATTTAATTGTGCTAAGTCCTTCTCATTAATATGAGAGAGTGTGTGAAGGTCATTTGTTATGATTTTCCATAAATAATAGTTTTGTGATTGAATAAAAATGCGCATGCGTATTTTCCAATGTGGGTAGTTTATACCATTAAACAGTGGAGGTGTATCAATTGATTGTCCTTCTCCTAGAAAACTATCTATTTGAGTTGTCATGATCTTTGGCTCTAGTCGGTTAAGACTACAAATAATATTTGAGCACCTGCTCTGATACCACTTGTTGCCCAGTAGATACAACCCAAGAGGGGGGGGTGAATTGGGTCTTTTAAAACTTTTAAACTACTTCTAAGACTTTTTGATTAACTATGCTAAGTTATATAGATGCACAGTGGAATTTAAACTTAGCAACAGTATGATTTATTAAATGGGACTTGATTAAGTAAATTGAGTATGCTTGCAACTAAGGGATGCGTAGATACGAGTTAAGCAAGCAATATATCTAAGTAAGCAAGTTAGACAATGACAAAAAGCATCACAAACACAATAAACATATAGTGGTTCGGTGCACCCCAGCACCTACATCCACTCCCCAAGACCTCTTGGGAATTCCACTATAATCCTACAGATTACAGCCGGTTGTTTTACAAGCTCACAACCCAACTTGTTGTTTTACGAGCGCACAACGAACTCGGTCGGTTTTCCCAGGCTCACCGACTAGAACCACTCCGATTGTTTTCCCGGGCTCACAATCAAACCCTTACACGTTGGTTTTACCCTCGGCTCACCAACAAACCTAAACCCCGTTGGTTTTCCCTTTGGCTCACCAACAAACCTTACACCGTTGGTTTTCCCTTTGGCTCACCAACAAACCTTTACCCCTTGATTCAATCCCGTGATTGAATCAAGTTACAAGATATTATAACAAAGTTTAAGATAAATCAAAGCTTCTTAAACAAGCAAATATAACACTATAAGCAAATAGAGTAAAGTGAAGTCCTCAAACGAGTTTGGAAGATGAAGGAGCTCGACTTCTTCTTTACTTGACCCTCTTCTGATTTGGCACGAAGTGGAGGATCACTGAGGCAGCACACGGATGGAGAGGAAGCTTTGGGATTCACTTGGATGCTCTTCTTCCCTCTATTTCACTTTGAATGGCCCTTTTGTGCTTTTGGGAGATTTCCCTTGTAATCTGTTTGGAATCTCTTCCCTAAAAGTTCTCTCCCACTTCCATGAGTTCTCCCCTAGCTCTCTTCTTGTTTTTATAGCTTTAGATGGAGTGGAAACAAGAATATAGCCGTTAGAGACAAAAATATAGCCGTTGGAACCAGTCTGCACCTCCTGACAATATTACCGTTGGGATCGGAGTCGACTCGCGCGATCAGGAGTCGACTCGGCTGTAGCGGGAGTCGACTCAAGCTTTTCCGGAGTCGACTCGGCAACTGTTCCAAATTTGAATTTTGTCCACTCGAGTCGACTCGACTATCCTGGGAGTCGACTCGAATCCCAGAGTCCGAACTCCCGATCCTCTGTCTTTTGGCTCGTCCAGTCTTGGAGTCGACTCGAACTTCCTTGGAGTCGACTCGGCTCTCAGTTTTCGAAAGTTGGTCTTCTGCCATCTTAGTGTAGTGCTGCCTTGGAGTCGACTCGAGCTGTCTGGGAGTCGACTCGAATCTCAGAGTCGGAAAACTGATCCTCTGTATTTTGGAGCCGCGCTGCCTTGGAGTCGACTCGACTTGTCTTGGAGTCGACTCGCCTCTCAGAGACGAAAATACCGTCTTCTGTCTTGGGGTTGCGCTGTCTTTGGAGTCGACTCGGACTTTGTGGGAGTCGACTCGAATCTCAGTGTCCAAAAACTGCTTCTCTGAGTTTTCCCTTGTGTACCACTGAGAGTCGACTCTCGCTTTCTTTGGAGTCGACCCGAATCTCAGAGGCAGTAACTTGGTTTTCTGTCTGTTGATGGTCGCGGAGTCTCGGAGTCGACTCGTGCAATGCGGGAGTCGACTCGAATCTCAGACCCGAAAACTGCTCTCTGACTTTTCTGCCTGTGACTCCTAGGAGTCGACTCATACTTCTCCGGAGTCGACTCATACTTCTCCGGAGTCGACTCGAATTCCACTGGAGTCGACTCGAAGACTGTTCTTTTGAATTTTTCTTTTGATTTTACTCCTCCAATTTGAATCCTTTGAACTTTAAACTTGGGCCAATAAATTGTAGCTTTCTTCCAACTTGAGAGCTTTGGAGGCCTTCTTGTGTTCTTCCAACTTGCTATGTTCCTTGCAAAATAAATATCTTTCTCCTTGCAACATAAACATTAGTATCTATACTTCAAGGTTTTGTGATCATCAAAATCAATCTATGAATCAATCTTTGGGTCATCACTCTCCTCTATTTGATCGGCTCTAGCCTCCTCCCTTCTGTTGTCCTCTCCCTCTTCGAGCCCACCTATAATATCCTTCCCCTCATTCTCTCGTTCAAAATAAAAGAAAAAAGAATCATCTTTTCCTTTTTGTTAGTATTCCCGTGGAGTTAGTATTTTTCTAGTATTTTAAAGCAAGATATCCTATTTCTTAGGCAGTTGTGGTCATACTATGGTGCATTATTGTTAAAAAATGTAATTTTTACTATTTCTCATTAATTTGGCAAGTCCAATCAAGCCATGTAGGGGCCAATCGAGCTAAAAATTAGGTCAACTGGCCATAAGTTGGTCCAGTCTTTTGGTCCAAAAAGACTAATTTGGGTCAATGCACTTGGGTTTCTGATGAGCTTGAGATCATGCCAGTATTTTGAAAAATCTCGAGCCTAAGCCTAGCCTTGAGTCCAAAAAAATTTCGAGCTGAATTTCAACAGAAACATAGCCCAACCTAGTCTGACCCGTTCTAGCCCTACATTAAATGAATAATTTGTAGGTTCACGATTGTTTGATGAATTAATCATAAAATTCATAGAAAATGGGAATGATTCATGATTAATTCAAGGAATCCTAAATTGTTCATTAGACAAAAAGAAGGTTTATGGTGCCAAGTGAGATTCTAGGTGTTGCTGGTGGTCCAAACCGAGAACGATTGGCACAGCGGTGTGAACGGGGTTCCCTTGGAGTTGGGTTGGTTGCGCTCCACCTTCCACCGGAAAACCTGCAAGCAAGCCTCGCACCACCACTGGGGTAGTGGGGGCCCTCCGACGATCAAGTCAGAGAGGGTTGAAGGAGAAGGAGAGATAGCAGTAGTGAGTAATAGAATACTCTGGGAAATCTTTGCTTACCTCCCCCCTTCTCCCCCAGCCGCATATATACCAGGCTGGGGAGTCCTTCCGGGGGGTTGGTCATCGTGTGGCACGATGGAGTTGCCACTGACATGGCCGTTACAGGGCGTCGTGGGGCAGCGCTGGGTACGGCCATGACAGGGCGTAGTGGAGCTCCGCTTTGTACGGCTGTTACAGGGGATCGTGGAGCAGCGCCGGATACGACCGTTGCAGGGAGTAGTGGAGCAGAGGGCCGCGGCGTGCTTCAGAGGAACAGCCTGTCGTTGTCGAGAGATTGCCGACTCGGGGTCGGATTGCTGGATCAAGGGGCAGCCGACTCGGGGTCGGGCTGCGAAGCCGAAGATATCCGACTCGGGGTCGGGCTGCGGAGCCGAAGTTATCCGACTCGGGGTCAGACTGTTGGATCTAGGGGAAGCCGACTCGGGGTCGGACTGCGGAGCCGAAGATATCCGATTCGGGGTCGGATTACTGGATCAAGGGACTGCCGTAGTCTTCCTGGGTGCGCGTGCCGGTCACGTGGGGCATGGCGGCTAAGTTCCTCCGTAACAGTAGCCCCCCACTTCCGAGCCTGGAACCAGGAGGGGAACGGGTGAAGGGAGTGACGCTTCGAGATTGCCGCCATCCCTCGGAAAGGCGTGCGCGCTTCGAGCTCCCCGCCTCCTTTATGGCGTATAGCGGTTGTTGCTGATCTGGCAGTCTGCGGATTTCGGCGGACATCCTTCCTTAATGGCGTCGATTCGCCTTTGGGGCGCGAGCGATCCTTCGGCAGCCAGGCGTCCTCTGGCGTCACCGAGGCGTCACCCGCCTTTCCGCCTATTTAACCGGGGGCCCTCCCCCGTCCGCTTTTCTCTTCACAGGCATCTTCGAGTTTCTCCCTTGTGCTGCTGTCGTTGCCGTCGGACTGTTCGCTCGCTCCTCCTTTGACGCTCTCGGAGCCGTTCTTCCTTCCCTTCCGGTGAGTTGCCCCATTCTTCAATTTAGGGCTCTCCATACTTTCTCCTTCCGTATTAGTGTACTCCAGTCGTTCCGGTCCTTTCCCCCTTCTTGACCCCGTCCTGACCGTAGATTCACTGGCCATTAGGTATGGACGAAGTAAGAGCGGACCGCATTCAGTCGGAGCTGGCCTCCGAAGACTTAGATGGGTTCGTGGCTCGGTACCACCTTCCCGAAGCCTGCAATGTTACGCTCCCGGGGTCTGAGGAGAGGATGTCCCATCCTCCTCCAGGGAAGGTCGCCATCAATGAGGGCATCCTCCAGGCCGGGTTCCGCTTTCCCCCCTCGGACTTAGTCGTGCAGGTGCTCCGGGGTTTAAGAGTGGCGCCGACGCAACTGGTGCCGAACTCGTGGCGCGCCCTGACGGCCTTCCAGGTTCTCTGCCGCATGCACGAGGTCCCTGCCACCCTGAATGTCTTTTGGGAATGCTATGGCCTGAACGGCCACCCCCAGGACAGAGGGTGGTGGTGCTTTGCGGCGCGGCGAGGGTGCGGCCTCGTCAAGGAGGCTCCTTCCTCCATTCACGGCTGGAAGGGGCGTTTCTTTTTCGTTGACGCAGATCCCTCTTGGGGAATCAGGGCAACCTGGGAGACGCCGATGAAGTCCCCGATCGGCTTATCGAGGTTGTCGAGGGAGGAATCCGATGGCGTCGCCGTCTTGAAGGGGTTGGTTGCCGAGGGCCGGCTCCCCCCGGTGGCTCGCCTTATTTCCGAGGATACCTTGGTGAACGTCGGTCTGAGCTCGGTTCCCGCTGACCGTGAGCCCGCCACCATTTCTTTTTCAGCTCTTTTCTCCTCTTTCGTCTCGTTCTTTCCTTCAGTTTCTCAGCCTCTGACCACCTCGTCCTTTTTGCAGAGATCGACGACATCATGCGGTCGGACAAGGCAACGGCTGTTGGTAGGACGTCCCTACTGGAAGCGGTCCGGAGGAAGAAACGAGCTCCTCCGAGCGGGGCCCCCACCGGCGAAGAAGTCCCGCCGGCAGGCGACTCCGACGCCAACAGACGGGTCCGGACCCACCGATCAGGGGGACGCCGCGGGCTTGGACCGACAGCTGGCGCTGTATCAGCCCTCCGGTGGTGAGACTGCCGTTATTCCGGAGGTGTCATCCGAGCGCGCTCGAGACGGCCGGGTTGAACGCGATCGGTCCCCAACCCGGCCTTCGACTCGGTCGGTTTCGGATGACACGAGAAGGAGGGACGCGCCGAGGCCCCGACCGAGCGGGACCCTGTCGATTCCTGGAGCGGCCCCCGCCCCGAGCACGATCAGCATGACTCTTTCCCAGGCGATGGGTAAGGGTAAGGCTGTAGAACCACCGTCCGGTTCCGGGGCGAAGTCGGGGTCGACCTTCACTTTCGCCGGCGCCCGAAACCTCATCGAGACGGTGCTGCTGGAGAAGGACCGTAGGCAGGTCCGGCAGATGAGGATCCCTGACGTCGGGGCTGCCAGCTGCGTCTGTCTCATGTCGGTGAGTGTCCTTTTGGTCGCTTTCGTCATTTTTAGGCTCTATTGATCTCCGCCTGACGCCCCCATTTTTCCTATCTCTTAGCTCGCCCAGTACATGATCCGTCTGGAGGAATGCCACGAGGAACAGGCGAGGCTTCTGGCGAGGGCCGAGAGCCGACTGAAATCAGTAGAGGAGG